>NC_090650.1:177981892-177984392 GCF_040937935.1 Hyperolius riggenbachi
CATTCTGCCCCACCAACACATCAAACCTAAATGAACTGTATACCGATCTTAATGCCTATGTACGGAAGCTTACATTAAGACGTCACTTTGCAATGAAAAAACACAAGGAATCTTCTGCCAGCCCTGACGATGGTCTGATCATTACTGACAATCCCTTAATACCACCCGTTACAATAAACCCAGGAGAGGTCTCTACTGAGAGGTACATTATCACCCAGCTAAAGGGACGCTCTAGATTCTACCCTACAGCATCCAAGGGCCATTTACTACAATCCTTTCACGACTTGGTTTTAGAAGATCTCCTAAAGATCAACTTACAACTTTCCCCCTCCTCCAATCTCACACGTGCAGAACAATCTGCTCTACATAGACTTAAATCAACGCATGATGTTGTGATTAGACCTGCAGACAAGGGTGGGGGTATCGTTCTTCTAAATCGGGCGGATTATCTGGAGGAGGCCTCCCGTCTGTTAGACAATCCCCTACATTATGCCATCCTCGATCATGACCCGACAGAGGAATACAACAATACACTAAAAGCATTTATAAATGATAACTTTTTTAAGGGCATTCTTACGAAAAAGGAGAGAACCTTCCTCACCAATCAGCACCCCAGAATCCCTTTCTTTTATTACCTACCCAAGATACACAAAACACTCAGCAAACCACCGGGCCGACCAATCATATCAGGTATCGAGTCCGCTACAAGTAACCTGTCTGTCTTTGTTGATCATCATCTTCAACCTCATGTACGGTCACTCCCGTCTTACCTTAAGGACTCGCAGCACCTTATACAGCTAATGAAGGATATTGTGTGGCAGGATAATTACCACTGGCTCACATGCGATGTAACGTCATTATACACTAATATTCCCCATAATTTCGGACTAACAGCCATCGACCATCTTCTTAGTACCAATCCACTTATGCCCATGACCCAGAGAAATTTCATTACACAATGTGCTGAATTTATTTTGACACATAATACCTTTAGTTTCCAGAATAAGTATTACCACCAGCTGACCGGGACGGCCATGGGCAGTTCATTCGCGCCCTCGTTTGCGAACCTATCCATGGGCCTCCTAGAACTTTTAAAACTTCATCCCCAACATCCCTTTCACAACAATATTATTTTCTATAAAAGATACATTGACGACTTAATTTTCATCTGGCATGGTGACTCCAATAGTATCACACATTTCGTTCACTACTTAAACAATAACACAGCTGGCCTACAATTCACTGCTCAACATCATTGTACTACCATAGATTTCCTAGACCTATCCTTACACGCGGATGGAGATCGAATTAAAACCAAAACCTTCTTCAAAAAGGTTGATGCTAATAACTACATCCATTTTAACAGCCACCATCACAAACCTTGGACCACCAATACCCCCTATTGCCAGTATAAACGCATTTTCCGTAATTGTACAGATCATGAGGATTTTTTTTCACAATCTGTAATTTTGACGAATAAATTTAGGGAACGCAAATACCCAAACAAGCTATTAAGGGATGCCAGACACAAAGCTACTCAAATGGCCCCTACTAAACCTACATTAACCACAACGCAGGAATCGCCATTCCCACGTTTCATTACCAGATACAGTGCCCAACACAAAACCATTAGATCAATACTGCAAAATAGGTGGGACCTCCTACTCCAAGACCCCTACCTAAAACTAGCAATCCCGGAAAGACCACTACTTACGTATAGGAGGGCCCCCAATCTACGGAATTTACTGGCACCAAGTAGGCTCAGGAATATACAGTCCAAAGGTAATATCATACCCGGATCCTATCCATGCAATAAGCCCTGTTGCACAGCCTGTCAGTTTGTGAGTGATACCAATACTTTCCAATCAGCTGTCACATTAAGTGTTTACCCCATAAAACAACACATTAATTGTGATTCCCGGTTTATTATTTATCTCATCTCCTGTCCGTGCGGCCTCCAATATGTGGGCCGTACTACCCAGGAGGCCCGCAGCAGGGTTGGCCAACATAAGAGGAATATTATCAATAACCTAGCACTTCACAGTGTCTCCAGACATTTTGGCACACACCATGATCGCAATCCTCTGCTATTCCGTATCACCTTCATAGAGGCGATTTCCCCACACATCCCAAACACGGTTGAAGCCTTGCGCCAGAAGGAGATTTACTGGATTAATATCCTAAAAAGTCTGGTTCCTTACGGTCTAAACGAGGTTTTGGAAAAAGCATTTTAGACAAAAAGAAAAATCGGTATTTATACCCAAACGATACTGATGTTATGCGTGCCATGAGTTGCACACGATTGATAAAGTTTTATTATACTTGTCCTCTCTTTTACCTATTGTCCTTGCTTTTACCTAATTTGATCTACTGAGATATGAATGGCCTTTGCCACTATAATTTTATTGTGTTACCAGTTCAACTGAAGCTGATTTTATATTAATTCATATATGTACTCCTGTTTTATATAATACATGCATTTATGTGTTTATATAATTAT
>NC_090650.1:179090511-179113011 GCF_040937935.1 Hyperolius riggenbachi
TCTAAATGAAACTATTCATCAGTCCAGAGGTGCCAGCGCTCATACGGTGTCCCTGGGTCTCGTGTCGCACACTTTATATCTTAACCACTTGGCGACCGCCTTAAGCCGATGGGCGGCGGCAAGGGCTGGGCCCAAACGACTGCAATACGTCCATCGGCGGCGGGTGTGGTTATGCGGCGATCGCGTCATTCGTGACGTGATCACCCGCCGGCGACAGGCTCCGCCCCCTCGGCCTGTAACCTGCTGGCCGTTCAGAAGCACCGGCGGGTTACTAGCTGCCTGATCGCCGCTGCCCCTATGTATAAAAGGCTTTGTAATGTATAGAAAGCCTATTATACAGGCTGCCTCCTGCCCTGGTGGTCCCAGTGTCCGAGGGACCACCAGGGCAGGCTGCAGCCACCATAGTCTGCACCCAAGCACACTGATCTCCCCCCCCCCCTTCCCTCTGATCGCCCACAGCACCCCCCAGACTCCCCCCCCCCCCCCGTCCACCCCCCAGATCACTGTTTACACCCAATCACCCCCCTAATCACCCATCAATCACTCCCTGTCACTATCTGTCAACGCTATTTTTTTTAACCCTAAACTGCCCCCTGCTACCTCCTGATCACCCCCCACCCCTCAGATTCTTCCCAGACACCCCCCCCCTGTGTACTGTATGCCTCTATCCCCCCTGTAATAACCCACTGATCACCTATCAATCACCCCCTGTCACTGCCACCCATCAATCAGCCCCTAACCTGCCCCTTGCGGGCAATCTGATCACCCACCCACCTACACCATCAGATCGCCTGCAGATCTGCCGTCAGATCACCTCCCAAGTGCATTGTTTACATCCGTTCTCTCCTCTAAACACCCACTAATTACCCATCAATCACCCCCTGTCACCACCTGTCACTGCTACCCATCAGATCAGACTCCTATCTGCCCCTAGGGCACCCAATCACCCTCAGAACGCCCTCAGACCCCCCCAGACTACCCCCCCCTGTGTACTGTATACATCTATTCTCCCCTGTAATCACCTGTCATTCACCCATCAATCACTACCTGTCACTGCCACTTATCAGATCAGACCCTAACCTGCCTCTTACGGGCATCTGATCACCCTCCCACACCATCAGATTGCCCCAGACCTACCCTCAGATCACCTCCAAAGTGCATTGTTTACATCTGTTCTGCCATCTAATCACCCACTGATCACCCATCAATCACCCATCAATCAGCCCCTGTCACTGCTACCCATCAGATTAGACCCCTATCTGCCCCTAGGGCACCCAATGACCCGCCCACACCCTCAGAACGCCCTCAGACCCCAACCCTGATCACCTCGCCAGTGCATTGCTTGCATCTATTTCCCCCCTCTAATCACACCTTGAGACATCCATCAATCACCTCCTGTCACCGCCTAGCACACCTACCCATCAGATCAGGCCCTAATTTGCCCCGTGTGGGCTCCTGATCACTCGGCCAAACCCTCTGATCCCCCTCAGACCCCTTCCGATCACCTCCCCAGTGCATTGATTGCATCTATTTTCCCCTCTAACCACCCCCTGAGACACCCATCAATCACCTCCTGTCACCCCCCTAGCGCTCCTATCCATCAGATCAGGCCCAATACAACCTGTCATCTAAGAGGCCACCCTGCTTATGACCGGTTCCACAAAATTTGCCCCCTCAAAGACCACCTCTCATCAAAATTTGCAGATGCTTATACCCCTGAACAGTCATTTTGAGACATTTGGTTTCCAGACTACTCACGGTTTTGGGCCTGTAAAAATGCCAGGGCAGTATAGGAACCCCACAACTGACCCCATTTTAGAAAAAAGACACCCCAAGGTATTCTGTTAGGTGTATGACGAGTATGTGGTACTGCCGTGCTCAGAAGAAGTAGTATAATGTGTTTTGGGGTGTATTTTTACACATAGCCATGCTGGGTGGGAGAAATCTCTCTGTAAATGGACAATTGTGTGTAAAAAAAAAAAATCAAAAATTTGTCATTTACAGAGATATTTCTCCCACCCAGCATGGATATATGTAAAAATACACCCCAAAACACATTATACTACTTCTGAGCACGGCAGTACCACATGTGTAGCACTTTTTTGCAGCCTAACTGCGCTAAGGGGCCCAAAGTCCAATGAGTACCTTTAGGATTTCACAGGTCATTTTGAGACATTTGGGTTCAAGCTTTTAAAGAAAGGATTAAAAACCATGTGAGCGACATTGCAAACTGCAATTTCAAATCTCCAATCTCCAGACACGTGCATTTGGAACATAGAGGTGATCCTAGTTTCATTAGATTTATAGGTCTAGACAGGATACACACACATCCTAGAGGTGGTGATATTGATAGAGCCCTCTTACAGTTGGAATCCCGTTGGATTTTCAACCTTAAAGAGAATCTGTATTGTTAAAATCGCACAAAAGTAAACATACCAGTGCGTTAAGGGACATCTCCTATTACCCTCTGTCACAATTTCGCCGCTCCCCGCCACATTAAAAGTGGTTAAAAACAGTTTTAAAAAGTTTGTTTATAAACAAACAAAATGGCCACCAAAACAGGAAGTAGGTTGATGTACAGTATGTCCACACATAGAAAATACATCCATACACAAGCAGGCTGTATACAGCATTCCTTTTGAATCTCAAGAGATCATTTGTGTGTTTCTTTCCCCACTGAGGGGGGAGTGCATAGCAGAACCACAACACTGAAGAACTTGGCAGCCTTCCAGACACAGGCTGACAAGTCTGACAAGGGAAACATACATTGATTTATTACAGAGACTGTGATAGTACAAAGTGCTGCAGTAAGCCAGAACACATTAGAATAGCTTTTGGAACTTGTAGGATGATAAAAAACAGGATGCAATTTTTGTTACGGAGTCTCTTTAAGGTGTGTAGATGGTACTTATCCGTTAGCCGGGCGCATCCGGCAGGTGGCGCTAATTACTATTCCCCCTCCAGGCCGACATGGATAGTAGGGAAAGATGTAACTCTGGTGGAGTTTTGTCGCCACCTACAGGATGCGCCCGGCTAATGGATAAGTACCGTGTAGATTTGCACAAAGACTGTCACTCGCAGGGATGAAGATTTGATCCCTTGAACAAGATTTTTAGGCAGAGTGCCATACAGACTGCGGTTTTCAGCAGGAGGGAAACAACAGCCTTGGGCATTACAGCATTAGTCTAGTTTAGGGGACCCAGTATGGAACCTTAGAGGGCACAGTTCTCAAATCACAGCGCAGTGAGTGTGCGTGCGTATTATTCCAACTTGGAATATATAATTCCAACTTGGAATATATATTTTATTCCAAGTTGGGTATATATTTATTATTCCAGATCGATAGATAACTAGTCACACATGATAAGATAGGCTCCATTGACAAAATACAATAACATACGACTGCTGGACTGTTCAGAAACTGAAAAAAAATCGCCATAACAAAGCACACCTCATAAACGAAGTGAATTATTATTCTCAACTTCCGAAGGCCGCACACGACTCCCGCTGCAGATAATTGTAAATTCACTCCGAGTGATTAAAACATGTTTTATGCTTCGAATCATTGCAAAAGCTATTTTGTTACCACCTACAATAAATAAAAAACACAACATAAACGTATTACCTTAAACCGTTATTTTGCATGTCTTTTTAACCTCAGACAGTCAACGAATAAGCCGGGAACACTGTCATCCGTACCCGGAAATGATATGATACGGAAGTCTATCTGCAAAATAAACAATAGAAGACGACGTTGCGTTTCAAGATCCTGCAAACAGCGCCAGAAATGCAGTCTCTAAACAGCGGACATGATTTTGAAGCTCACGATTGTGGATGTAATGCCCTTGACCAAGATGGTTGACTTCGAATGCAAAAGTGTTTCCGTTCAAGAGTCAGTGAGAATTTGCAGCGCCATCTGTTGCTATACTGAAAGACAAGGAGAAGGTTTGATAAGTTTGCAAGCGCTGTCTGTGTGTGATGTTCCTGAGATAGCTATTGTCTACAACTTAGTGATGGGTCGTTCGCGAACGAGCCGGCTCTAAGAGCCGGCTCTTTGCTGCGAACGACAAGAGCCGGCTCTCAGTTTTAAAAGAGCCGATGCCTCAGCCGCCCCACAGAGCTCTGATTTGCTCTGTAATAAAGGGCGCTGAGGCATGCTGGGAGATGTAGTCCTCATCTTCCAGCTTGTAGGAGTGTATGGGGCGGAGCAGAGCACTAGCAGGAGGGATTGCCCCATTCCGAGAAGCAGTCTGGACTTGTCATGGAGGCCGGGGCGGGGTTTTTACTCCAATTCTGAGTGGTGTCTAGTGATATGTAATGAAAAGCCGATTCAGAGCCGTAAGAGCCGGCTCTTTGATGGGAGCCGATTCTCCGAGAAGAGCCGGAATTCCCATCACTACTACAACTGAATTTATTCTTCGGTACACTATCTAGAGTGTCTAGAACAATCCAGGGCGCTACGACAGAGGCGTGTGAGCCTGTTGAGAATTCACACCTGTATTGCTATCGCATCATTGCGTTGGAGAAAGTGGTCGTAATTTATGTAAAGGGAAGTGACAGGCTTCATGATTCGTAGTAATAGTATGTACGTGCATGTTTCCAGAATGCCGATGGAATTGAAGCCTTCAAAGGTTATAGGCATTTTGCGCACGCTGTACGATGATGTGTTCGGAATCGTTGATTATTTGGAATTGTTACAAACTAACAGCATGGAAAAAACAGAAATCATACACCAAACAGACTGTGAGAAATTTCGAATGTTTTTATCTGAACTATTGGTTGGCATACGATGTAAAGCTAAGAAACTGTTCAGCCCCTTGTCCTTTTGTCAGGTAAGTTTTTAAAATGGTGTTGCACAAGCATAGCTCCCAACTGTCCCTTTTTCAGAGGGACAGTCCCTTTTTGGGAGCCCTGTCCCTCTGTCACTTTTTCCCCTTCATTTGTCCCTCTTTCAGGAGCTTGTCCCTCTTTCTGTGTAAATATATATATTTCTATACTAAAAATGTGTTTGATTTTACTCTAAACTTTATTCCCAACCTTTAAATTGATATATTACTAATTTTAAATTGTTAATATGAAGGAAAATGAACCAGGCTAGAAAGGACCAGTGTGGTTTGAATTATAAAACAACATATGTTTCTTATGAAATCTTTATGGTATGCGTGACCAGAGGTGAGGCCGGGGCATGGCTTAACCTCCCTGGCGGTAAGCCCGTGCTGAGCACGGGCTATGCCGCCGGGAGGCACCGCTCAGGCCCCGCTGGGCTGATTTGCATAATTTTTTTTTTTTTGCTGCACGCAGCTAGCACTTTGCTAGCTGCGTGCAGTGCCCGATCGCCGCCGATCCGCCGCTATACGCGTCGCCGCAGCCGCCCCCCCCGCCCCCCCTAGACCCCGTGCGCTGCCTGGCCAATCAGTGCCAGGCAGCGCCGTGGGGTGGATCGGAGTCCCCTTTGACGTCAGTGACGTCATCCCACCCCGTCGCCATGGCGACAGGGGAAGCCCTCCAGGAGATCCCGTTCTTTGAACGGGATCTCCGATCGCCGGCGGCGATCGGAGGGGCTGGGGGGATGCCGCTCAGCAGCGGCTATCATGTAGCGAGACCTCGTCTCGCTACATGAAAAAAAAAAAATAAAAAAAACGTATTTGCTGCCCCCTGGCGGATTTTGACAAACCGCCAGGAGGGTTAAGTGTCCCTTTTTCTCATCTCAAAAAGTTGGGAGGTATGCTGCAAGAACCAGATATCTATTGGTACTAAACATTATTTTTCCACTCTCTCTGATCACTGGAACTGGGTATTAAAAATGTCCAAATTACTTTTAATTCCCGGATCACATTAGCGTTTGCCAACGGAACCGGCCGTACGGATCCGTGGTCCGTTCCGCTGAACGGACGAAAAAATGCTGCAGGACCCAATTTTCTGGACCGTTTCACTAAGCGGAACGGAACTGGAAGGTTTTGCAGCATATTGGAACCAATGAAAACATCCACACACTGGCTGTAAAACGGACCATTTTCACCGGATCAAGCTGGCCTGATCCGTATGTCCGGTTCAGTAAATGAACGCTAATGTGAACCGGGCCTAAGCTCAGTTCACACTGCCAGGCAAAATATCGTGAAAATCGAGCAGTAAACAAATCTGGAAACTAAGAGCTAAGTGCCAACCTGCTTGAGTTTTCCAAAGAGCAGATTTGTTTCCCATAGAATTACATCTGCGCCAGGCACACACTGCTTCGGATGTAAATCTGAACTATCACCTCGAATGGGCAATTATGCTTGCGGTTCAATGTGAACCATGCCTGTGCTTTTTGTTCTGACCACAAAGCTATTAATGCTTTAAAATGTGACATGGAAACACATTTTGGTGCAAGAATGGACTAGTTAGGCAAAGGACATATTCAAAATATATGTAGCTGTTAAAAGTGCATAGAAATGTTATAATCTTGATTATTGCACAATAGGAGAATGGCAGGATTGGCACATGCAGTTCCTTATATAAAACAGCTTTATTGAATCCGGCTGTACATCATAGGAAATAAAAAGTTCCAATTGTGGCAAAAGTTCCTACCCAATCCTGTGCTTGGTGGGGTGAAGTGGGAGCGGTGGCTAGCCTGACGCACGTTTCGCTCGTATGGGCGTCTTCTGAGGCTCTGCGCACCTTTCAGTTATACTCTGAATACCACAAAAATTCAACCCTGAAGGATCACAGTGGTGTCTCTCCAGAAAATGGCGAGACACACACTATGCCCCTTGACCCCATTTCTAATGTTATTAGAAATTCACCAATTCTGGTTTTAAGTAGTTGTTTTGTCCTACCCACATACTGCAGCCCACATGAGCACTATGTCAGGCATACCATGTGCATGCTGCAGCAGTGTATAAATTCCCTGATATTATAATTTTTACCAGTTGTATATGAAGTCAATTGCTGCATTCTATGATCCTGCGATTCCCATGCATCAAGTACTCCATTGGTTTTTGTACCCTCCACATATGTTTTTACCAGATGTCTTAGTAAATTATCTGAACGTCAGTAAATACATTTAGGCCTCACAGGTAATGCTCCCCCCAGAATGGGATCATTCTTGAGGAAATTCCAATGCTTTCTCAAAATATTCTCTACCTGTTCATAGTGGGAATTATAATCGAACAAGACCGCAAACTGAAAAGCATCGTTTTTTTCTATTATCCTCTAATAATGCCTTCCTATCCATTCTCATAACTTCCTCCCAGTGGTGTAACTAGAAATCACTGGACCCCCCTGTAAAACTTTGGATGGGGCCCCCTTCCCTCTCGCCGCTTTGGTCTCATTTCCCCCCCCCCCCCCCAAAAAAAAATCCCTTTAAAGAGAGTCTGAAGCGAGAATAAATCTCGCTTCAGACCTCCTAAATAGCAGGGGCATTTGTGCCCCTGCTAAAACACCGCTATCCCTCGGCTGCACGAGGGTCCCTGTCCTCCCAAATCCCCTCCGTAATGCGGGGGATCGCTTCCACATTGGGGTAGGGCTAACCGCCGCAGCCCTGCCCCACGCGCGTCTGTCAGCGCGTATCTCCGCCTCTCCCCCGCCCCTCTCAGTCTTCCTTCACTGAGAGGGGCGGGGGAGAGGCGGCGATGCGCCGCTGATAGAAGCGACTGGAGGCAGGGCTGCAGCCGTTAGCCCTGCCTCCAGGAGCGACCAAATGCACGACCAAGTCGTGCTGGGGAGGGTTTGAGGGTGAAGGGACCCCCTTTGTGCGGCGCGATAGCGGCGATTTAGCAGGGGCACACGTGCCCCTGCTAACTTTGAGCTCTGAAGCGAGATTTATTCTCGCTTCAGAGTCTCTTTAACCACTTGAGGATCATAGTGCTAAAGACCAGACCGTTTTTTGTTAAATGTGCCACTGCAGCTTTAACCACCCTGGCGTTTTTTTTTGGTTTTTTTTGCGGCTCTTGGCCGTGGGTGGGGTTTTTTTTCACCTAATTTTTTTTTTTTTTTAATCATGTAGCTAGCCTAGCGCTAGCTACATGATTCCCCCATCCCTGCGCTATCCATCACACCCCTCCAAACGCCGCCATCGATCATACCTAACAGGAAATCCCTCTCGGAACGGGATTTCCTGTTAGGGCTTCCCTCGTCGCCATGGTGACGATCGAAATGACGTCAGGGGGAGTCCCGATCCACCCCATAGCGCAGCCTGGCAGTGATTGGCCAGGCTGCGCTCTGGGTCTGGGGGCGGCCCTCTTTCGCGGCGCGTAGTGGTGGATTGGCGGCGAGCAAATAAAACACGCAGCTGGCAAAGTGCGTGTTTAAAAATAAAAAATGTAAAAAACGACCCACCAGGGGCTGAGATATCCAGCCTGGCGGTACTGGACGAGGTGAGCTAGTCCATACCGCCGGAGAGGTTAAGGGCTCACTGCAGGGCCGCACAACTCGGCACACAAGTTATCCAGCCCCCCCTTTTCTCCTCACCAAACAGTGCTTTCTGTTGGTGGGGTCTGATCGCTCCCCAATTTTTTATTTTTTTTTGCAAACATTTGTGTCTTTATTTTTCTAATAAATTTATTTTTTCCCGGATCGTCACTCGGACAGCACCCCTGGATGAGACTTGTCTCCCTCCCCACCGTGGACAGGAACTGAAAAACAACAATTTGCATAAGCGACAGGCAGCCTGCTATATAAGCTACTTGCTGCTATACTTCAGTATAGTTTCCTGTCCCGGACGGAGCGGAGGGAGAGGTCTCCAGGGTGCCATCCATGTCAGTCGGCAGGGGCAGCGTGTAGCAGGACTCCCAATAGAGCTGAGCAGTGATTAGTGGGGAGTCCTGCAGCGTATGGGAGGCTTCTCCGAGAAAGGCAGCGGTGTTATGCGCGCAGGCGCGCGCATGAAGAGGTCACTTCCGGTTTACCCGGAAGTAATCACGCGCTGGCGTCCCACGTGATCTGAGGTCTGCAGAGCGGCAGGGCCGCGGCGGTAAGAGGCGAATCAGCGAAACAGCTGATTCTAATTACAACTCAAAGACGCCGGGCTAATTATGCGGCAGGGGCCGCGGCGGTGAGAGTAATCAGCTTCGGCTGATCAATCAAGGTATGTGAGACTGATTAGCATAATTTATGCGGCATGGGCGGCATTAAGTGTTGTCAGCTGGGTCTGTTTATGGGTATTTATTTGGAGGTGAGTCCATGGTTCAGATGTTGCTGGTAATCATGGAGGACGCTTCAGGTTCAGCTCCTTTGCAGTCTGCTAAGTCTGGACAAGACCCCTCTCTGGCAAGTAGATGTGGTATCTGAAATACTCCTGCTTGTTACTATTATATACTTTGAAACCTCTAGTAATGGTTGTTCCTTGTTTGTGTTTTTTTTTATAGCCTAAAAAACATGACAAGTCGGACAAATCTGATAAAAGTGAAAAAACTGACAGCTGCTGCTCAAACCAGTCAGCATGGTTCAAACAGGTCTGAGAAGAAATGTGCAATTTGTAACAATCGTTTTTCTTCATCCTCCTCTAAGAAGTTATGTCAGAACTGTACAGAAAAGGTTGTTAAAGATGAATCGCCTGTCATATTTAAAGATTTAATGGGCTGGATGAGATCTGAGATGTCTTCAGCAATTAAAGAGATTAAAGACTGCCATTGCTTCCAATTCTATTGTTCCTTCTGATGTTCCAGGAACTAGTGGAAATATGGACACAATGCCTGCAGTTGTTATTCCGGCATCCCCTGTTTTGACTTTATCTCAGCCGGGGCCCTCTGGATCTAAACGTAGAAGAGAGAGTGAGATGGAGGGTTCTGAATTATCTGAGGGAGAGATTTCTGAATGAGATCAGCCATCAGATATGGAAGAGGAGGTCTGTAATGCTGACAGATCAAAATTTGCTTTCTCAACGGATTTAATGAAAGATTTATTGGGGGCTATGTATGATACAATGGGTATCAAGACAGAGAAAAGATCTTTGACACCTTTGGATGAGATGTACAAAACTTTGACGGACCCTCAGCCTCAGTTTATCCTAGTTCATTCCACCCTAAAGGGTATGATTAAGAAAGAATGGGATAACCCTGAGAAGCGAGGCTTCTGGCCTAGATCCTTGTCCAATCATTACCCTTTTTCTCCTGAAGATCAGGGGTTTTGGGGTCCTCCGCCTAGGTTGGATTCGTCCTTTTTAGTGGGTGTGAAAGAAAACGGATTTATTATTTGAGGATTTTGGTAATCTGAAAGACCCAATCGACAAAAAGATGGACAACCTTCTGCGTAGAGCATGGGAATCCTCTTCCTTGACATTCAAGCCTGCGGTAGCTTCCACGGCAGTGAGTAGATCATTAAAGACATGGCTATTAGAAATACAGAATAAAATTGCTTCCGGGGTTCCTCGAGAAGAAATTCTTAATGACTTTCCTTAAGTTTTAAATGCCTCTAATTATATGGTGGATGCATCAGACGACACTGTTTGGCTTACGGCCATAACAACTGCCTTAGTTAACTCAGCTAGAAGGGGCATATGGGTTAAAACTTGGAATGGTGATAATTCCTCAAAAGCAAAATTGTGTGACATACCATGCGAAGGCGGGCTGCTTTTTGGATCCAAATTAGATAATACACTAGATAGAACATCAGATAGAAAGAAAAACTTTCCAGAAAAGAAAAGACCATTCCAGTATAAGTGGCCATTTCGTCCCTCTAACAGGTCTGAGCAAGATTCCAAATCCTCCAAGGGTATACGTTGGGCTCCATACAGACCACAGAAGTCAAAACCCAACTTCAATCCTGCCAAAAGGCAGCATAAGCAATGACGCAAGGATTCCAGTGGGGGGAGGGAGAGTTGCAAACTTTTTAGAAGTATGGCAGCCTCGATTCACAAGTCAGTGGTTGCTAAAGATTGTATCAGAGGGGTACCGGATCGAGTTCAATCATCAGCCTCCTCTGAGGTTTTGCATTACTCCCCAAACACAAGATCAAAGAAAGTGTCGGGCATTAAAGAAAGTGTCGGGCATTACAAAACGAGGTCCTTTCTCTACTGAAAAAGGGGGTAATAATATATGTACCAAGTTGTAAGAGAGAAAAAGGGTTCTATTCTCCAGTGCTTCTGGTGAAAAAGCCACAGGGGTCCTACCGGTTCATCTTAAACCTGAAGAAGTTAAATCTAAATGTAAAATACAGAAAATTCAGGATGTACAATATAAGATCTGTGATTCATCTCTTGCAGAAAGACGATTTTCTTGCCTCACTAGATCTAAAGGATGCATACCTTCACCTGCCCATCCATCCGTCATCTCAACAGTATCTAAGATTTGCGGTCCATATGGAGGAAGAGGTAAGACATTTTCAGTTTATTGCTCTTCCTTTTGGACTTTCCTTTGCCCCTTGGCTGTTTACCAAGGTTATGTCTGAAGTTCTAGCGGAGCTTAGACTAAGGAAAGTTAATATCCTCGGATATTTAGATGATTTTTTGATTTGGGGACCTTCAGCGGAAGGGGTAAGATTACAGACAGAGTCAACGTTAGACTATCTTCAGCAGTTGGGTTGGCTTATTAATTGGGAGAAATCTTCCCTAGTTCCAGCCCAGGTCATAGAATTTCTAGGTTTTAACATTGATACTAGGAAAGAGAAGATCTTCATGCCTGATAGAAAAATTACTGCAATTCTAAACGCTATTTTTTCCTTTCAGAATGCAAGGACAATATCACTGAGGAAAGCAATGGCAGTACTCGGGTTTCTAACAGCCTCATTTCCAGCAGTACAGTGGGGACAATTCCACGCAAGGGTTCTGCAGTTATGGATACTCAGATCATGGAACAGAAGCCTCACGGTATTGGACAAGAGGATCCCTATCCCTCACAGCATAAAGGTGTCTCTTCTTTGGTGGCAGGATCAAGTTCATCTTTCGACAGGTCGTTTATGGAATTACCCGGAACAAAGGATAATTACAACAGATGTCAGTTTATGGGCTTGGGGAGCACATTTGGATGTTCTTCTGGCCCAGGGACAGTGGTCTGTACAGATCAGCTCAAGGTCATCAAACAGCAGAGAACTAGAAGCAGTGTGGAGGGCACTACTACACTTCAGGGATCAGATCAAAGGAACGCATGTGACGATAAAGACCGACATCAGGGCGGTAGTAGCATTCTTAAACAGACAGGGAGGCACGAAGAGTCAGATGTTATGGAATCAAACATCAAAAATTATGTTTTGGTCATAAAACAATGTCAAATCATTACAGGCACGTCATCTAAAGGGGACATCGATCCAGGTGGCGTATTATCTAAGCAGGGAGAAGCTGGACCAGAACGAATGGTCGCTCAATCCGAAGGTTTTTCAGATGATAATTTCACAATGGGGATGTCCAGAACTGGATCTATTCACCAGGAAGAAATGTCAAATTTTGTGCCCTGTATCAGGAGGACTCTTCTTGGGCAGTGGATGCGTTCTCAGTCAGTTGGGAGAGCATGATGCTTTATGCTTTTCCGCCAATTCCATTACTTTCAAGAGTATTGAAGAAGATCATTCAGGACAGAGCAAGAGTCATATTGATTGCTGCAATGTGGCCCAAACGTCCATGGTTCACATTACTTCAGTCTCTAGCGATATCGGAGCCAATAATCCTCCCACTGACTCAGGACTTGTTATCCCAGGGCCCAGTGTTGCATCCAGATCTGAGTCTACTTCACCTATCAGCCTGGAACCTGAGTGGGAAATACTGAAATCCAAGGGGTTCTCAGATGATCTATCAGAGACATTACTCAATAGTAGAAAGAGGGTAACTCGGGTAATTTACCAGAAGGCATGGAGAGTCTTTAAAGAGACTCCGTAACAAAAATTGCATCCTGTTTTTTATCATCCTACAAGTTCCAAAAGCTATTCTAATGTGTTCTGGCTTACTGCAGCACGTTCTACTATCACCATCTCTGTAATAAATCAACTTCTCTCTCTCTTGTCAGACTTGTCAGCCTGTGTCTGGAAGGCTGCCAAGTTCTTCAGTGTTGTGGTTCTGTGATGCATCTCCCCCCTCCTGGCCCCTCTCTGCACACTGCCTGTGTATTATTTAGATTAGGGCAGCTTCTCTTTTCTCTCTTATCTTTTACAAGCTGGATAAATCCTCCTCTGAGCTGGTTGGGCTTTCACATACTGAGGAATTATAGACAAGGGCAAAGCTGTTTGCAGGAAGAAAAGAGCAGCCTGAAACTTCAGTGCATGAGAGATGCAGGGGGAAAGAAACACACAAATCATCTCTTGAGATTCAAAAGGAAGGGTGTATACAGCCTGCTTGTGTATGGATGTATTTTCTATGTGTGGACAAACAGTTAGTTTTTAGTGTTGTTTGTGTAAATTGTAATGTAAAAAATATGTAGATGTAGTTTTACTATTTGTCCACAAGATAGCCACCTTCATTTTTGTTATCCCTCCTTGTACTTCTCGCTAAGCTGAAGTACAAGGGGGATGCAATTTTTTTTTTCCGGGCAGAAGAACTGAAGCCTCTTGTGAGCGCTTCCGTTTTTCTGCGGAGGACAGGGATCGGTGATCGGGAACCATGTTCCTGTTCACTGATCCCAGGGCTACCGGGGGACACCATGGGGGCGCACCCGCAATCGCACCGGAGCGCAGCACAGCAGCCGCCCGGATATGAGCTTCACGTCTGGGCGGCCGAAATGGTTAAAGCGGATCCGAGATGAAAAACTATAACAAGTAACTTGTCTATATAGCTTATCTAAAGTTTTTAGATAGTTCACACCACATATCTAGCTGCAAACCCCTTCAACAGTTTATGATTATTTATTCCTGTGATACAATGAGGGCAGCCATGTTCTGTTTGTCACATTGTCACAGGCTGAGGGCTGGAGATGCTATCAAGCTTGCCTCTGTGTAAATTCAGCCCCCTCCCTCCTCCCCTCTGCCTCTGAAATCAATGGCTAGTAACCACCTCCTCCTGCCCAGACTGAGCTCCCATAAGGCTTTGCTACAGTGCCAATGCACAAAAGGAGCTTTGGGCGAGGCTTGTTTAGTTTATAGGGAATTACAATATTAAAACAAAACAAAATAAGTATTTGGCTTGAGGAATGCCCTATAAACTACAGGATCTTCTCAAAAAAATAGCATATTGTGATAAAGTAAATTATTTTCTGTAATGTACTGATACACATTAGACTTTCATATATTTTAGATTCAAATACACACAACTGAAGTAGTTCAAGCCTTTTTTTTGTTTTTATATTGATGATTTTGGCATACAGCTCATGAAAACCCAAAATTCCCATCTCAAAAAATTAGCATATTTCATCCGACCAATAAAAGAAAAGTGTTTTTTAAAACAAAAGTCAACCTTCAAATAATTATGTTCAGTTATGCACTCAATACTTGGTCGGGAATCCTTTTGCAGAAATGACTGCTTCAATGCGGCGTGGCATGGAGGCAATCAGCCTGTGGCACTGCTCAGGTGCTATGGAGGCCCAGGATGCTTCGATAACGGCCTTAAGCTCATCCAGAGTGGTGGGTCTTGCGCGTCTCAACTTTCTCTTCACAATACCCCACAGATTCTCTATGGGGTTCAGGTCAGGAGAATTGGCAGGCCAATTGAGCGCAGTAATACCATGGTCAGTAAAACATTTACCAGTGGTTTTGGCACTGTGAGCAGGTGCCAGGTCATGCTGAAAAATTAAATCTTCATCTCCATAAAGCTTTTCCTGACCACATAGAGAATCTGTTGGATATTGTGGAGAGAAAGTTGAGAGGCGCAAGACCCAACACTCTGGATGAGCTTAAAGGAATACTATCGATACCCAAGTGTTCTAAAATGACAATGTACAAATAATGTCTAAGGAGCTGTGTAAACATTTTCCTACTTTTCATGTTAAATATCAGAGGCAAAAGCTGTAATGTATTGAGGGTAGGATTTGCTATATTGGGACAAATCAATTGCAGAAGGGGTGTCTGCTTCAATGCACAGCCAGAGTTGCATATCAGACTACAGAAAGCAAATATCAAACATATCAAACTCTGAAAGCAAAAACAATATGAAAAAGCTGTGACAATTAGTTACATTTCTTCTGCTCTCTTCAGACACTTCAGTCAGAAACAGAGCTCCCAACAGCTGCAGCTCCTGTGTCCTGTCTCTCTCTGTCACACACAGAGCTACACATAGAGTTAACTGTTCAAGTGTTAGGGGAATTTCCCCTCTCCTCATGGCTTAGTCAGCCGTCCGTTTTGGCGTCAGTAAACTTTGAATGTATTTTGCTAACAGTAAACAAAGAAGTTGCTACTAAAATGTATACACCAGTACTTAGCAGCACTTCCCAAACAATTCCTGTGTCAATTGAAAAAAATATGTGAATCGATAGTATTCCTTTAAGGCCGCTATCGAAGCATTCTAGGCCTCCATAACACCTGAGCAGCGCCACAGGCTGATTGCCTCCATGCCACACCGCATTAAAGCAGTAATTTCTGCAAAAGGATTCCCGACCAAGTATTGAGTGCATAACTGAACATAATTATTTGAAGGTTGACTTTTTTTTGTTTTAAAAACACCTTTCTTTTATTGGTCGGAAGAAATATGCTATTTTTTTTAGATAAGAAATGTGGGTTTTCATGAGCTGTATGCCAAAATCATCAATATTAAAAGAATAAAAGGCTTGAACTACTTCAGTTGTGTGTATTTGAATCTAAAATATAGGAAAGTCTAATGTTTATCAGTACATTACAGGGAATAATGAACTTTATCACAATATGCTAATTTTTTTAGAAGATCCTGTATATGAAAGGAACATGATTATGCAATGAGTAATAGTTTATCTTGGATCCACTTTAATATACATTCCAATTGTTCATTTGCTTTGAGCATAATTATAACGCCTTTTTGATCACTTTCTCCACTTTTTGGGATTTAGGGGATTACTTTTCACTTTATTCACACTCAATGGATCCAGGTCCCCCAGCTTCCATGACAGATTACATTTTCGAATCCAAGTGGTCTGTTATACAGCCTATAGGGTTACTTAGATAATTATGGAGGTGAGGCTTTTGTGATACTATGTATTTTCCCACATTTTACCGTTGTGGTGGTTGTTCATGTTTTCATGTGATGTTTTAAATGGTTTTAACATGTGTTATAGTATTCGATAAACTTTTGCATTGATTTATATATGGTGGTGCAGCCGTATAATTGACAGGATTTCTGTTTCTTCTACTATTTAGGTACACTTTAACCAGTTAATGGCAGACTGACTTATTAAAACGTCCTGTTTGAGGCTGTTAACGGCAACAGGACAGTCGATCGCTCCCGCCACTGCTCCGCACGTGCACGTTGTTCCCGCCACAGTTACCTGGCTGGTCTCCATGTTCTGTAATCACAATGCCTGGAATGAATGGACGTGACAGTAAAATGTAAAAAAATAAAAAATAAATAAATAATAAATAAAAAGTGAACACTTCCTAAACACATACAGGCGCATGCATACACATACACTTATACACGATATTAATAAAATTAATAACTTACACTTCCAAAGCCCCCTCCTCCCCCCCCCCCCCCCCCCACACCAAAAAAAAAAGAGTACAAATAAAAAAAACTTGAAAAAAAAATCATAAATGGCTGCTTTAGGGAATCAACAGTTATATTTTACGAGGGAATATTACTATAACTTTACTACATAGGGGCTTGTAATTATGGACCGGACAGAAAAAACAAAATAAAACAGAAAAATAACACCTATATTTCCACATAATATATTGTTGCCATACATTGTGATAGGGACATAATTTAAACGTTTTAATAATGGGGACAGCTGGGCAAACAAAATGTGTGTGTTTTAACCACAGGAGAACGTTTAATTTTAAACTATAATGGCCGAAAACTGAGAAATATTGAATTTTTTCCATTATTTTCTTAGAATTCCTGTTAAAACGCATTTATAATAAATTCTTAGCAAAATGTACTACACACAGAAAGCCTAATTGGTGGCGAAAAAAATGAGGTATAGATCATTTTGTTGTGATAAGTAGTAATAGAGTTATTAGGCAATAAACGGGAGGAGCACTGACAGGTGAAAATTGCTCTGCTCCGTTAGGGTAAAAACCACTTGGGGGTGAACTGGTTAAAGGATACAAGTACCGGTACCTAAATGTCCATCTAAAATGGTGGCTACGCTCGTGTGTACAGATGTCCTCATCCTTACCACTCCTCCCGTTTACAGCCACCCCCCTCCATTTGTATGAAAAAAGAACCTGCTGGTTGCGTGAGTCACCTAATTCGCACACAACTGAGCGTACGCAGGCCTGATGGCACACCTCCTTGACTACACTTCTATGGCTGGGAGCTTTCTGCACATGTGCATGTATGAGGCTTGCGGAGACATGTGGAGAGTGTTCCCAGCCACAGGGACGCACTCTAAGAGGTTTGCCCCTGGGCCTGCGCATGTGCGGTGGTGCTCAACTTGGGTGTCTCATTCAAATGGAGGGGCGGCAGGGGTATGTGGGAGGAGCGGGAAGAATCAGAATCACTTTATTTCGCCAAGTGACAACGGGGGTTGTACCCGGAATTATTTTTGGCACATACAGGGTCGGTGATGGTACAGCAAAACGCAAGCAGTAATGTACATTACATTTAGTAGTGAGTACACCGTGCATGGAACATAATACTTAGTTACATGGTGGAAGCTCCCGAGGAGACATCCAGTGCTATGTGAGTGGAGCGCTACCTTCTCTGCAGCGCTTAACAGCTCAGCAGCTAATTGGATGCCCCCCAGGATTCTGGGAAAAGCAGCGAAGAGAGATATAGAGAATAGAAGCTTACAAGTGGACCCAGGAGAAGGAGGGGATAATCCGCTGCCGTATAGGCACTCAAACGCTTCTGCAGCGATACTTGAATCAGATGCCCCCCCAGTCCAACCCTGGGGAAGAGAGAGAGATGCAAGAGAAGATGCAAGAGAAAAGGAAGGAAGATGAGGTGAGAGAGAAAGTGAGGACAGAGCAGCGAGAGAGGAGGAGAGGAGAGAGATAGTCCTTGGGCATTGCTGCAGCTGTCTAGTGGCCTGGTCAAAAAGTCCCAATGGTTGTCCGTGCAGCTGATGTACAACAATGGGGCTGCAGGCACAGTGGTGGTGGAGTGTAGGATATCGGGTACCTTGTTGACCCTGTGGTGGAGAGGCTCTGTCAGCAGTGTAGGAGAGCATGGGTCTAATGGCTGCTGGGGCAGTGTGATGCTGGCGTCCCGAGGTTGCTACAGTGTCTGGTGGCTGAAAGGGCAGCATGGCCAGTGACCTGATGGCTGGTGCGGTCCTCACTCAGATCCAGGAGCTATCCATGGCTGAGGCTCCACGTGGCTTTGGTTGGCTGGAGAGCGGCGGCAGAGAAGCTGCGTGGGTTGTCTCCCGGGGCTCCATGCTGCTCTGATTGGCGGCTCCTGCTGCAGCTGTCGCCTCCCTCCATGTGCCATCCTGATCTCCTCAGCAGCGGTTCAGCATCAGCTGATCGCGGTGGCCGTAACAGCCGAGAGCGGCGTCATCTGTGCAGGCCATGTACCATAGGCCCGCACCACGTGGAACACTGACCTCTGGGTCGGCAGCTCTCCCTTGAGCCTGCGGTCACTGAAGCCTCTGTCGTGGCGGTGCCTGAAGGGGCTGGCTCGGGGCAGCAGTCAGGCAGCGACGACGGTGCCAGTGCCTGTGTGAAGCCGGGCGCACCCGACCAGCAGGGTGGCCGGTGGCCTGTACAGCCTCGTCCTCCGTGGCTGGAACGTGCTGGGGGCCATCAATGCAGTGATGGGATCGGCGCAGGTGGTGTAGCTGATGGTCCGGGGCAGTGGCGGCAGATCAACGCTGCTTCTCCATGCCTACGCACCACGCAAACAGCTGATCCTCTCGCCGCCGTCATATGCCGCAATCCGTGGCTGAACCAGAGCCAGGCCGGCAGTGCCCATGTCCTCCGCCTCCTACCTCAGCAAGAGGAGGAAACACAGAGGTGAGTGGAGGAGAGAGAGAGATTAAAAAAGGCCGGAGCCCTGTGGCCGAGACGTCCGAGTCCGGCGCCATGTTGAAAAGGATGAGCATATCTGCATACACATTTCATGTAGTGGCTATAGCCACCATTAAAGTGTACAGCAGCTCTAGTATCCTTTAAATGTTCACATAGAGCACCCCTGGCTCTGCCTCACAATTTGTCAACACAAAACAAAAAACTAAGTAATATACTCACACACACACATACACACAATGATCCAGGAAGCTCAACCAGAATAAATCATACATGCTAGGGCTGAATATCACCCCACAAATGAAACCACAAATAACTACAAAGTTCAATTTTCCATGGGCCAAACTGAAAGTACAGTATCTAGGCATTAATTTAACAGCAAATAGAGCTGACCTCTTAAATCAGAATTATGTACCCCTAATCACTTCAATCAGAAATGATTGTACGTCTTTAGATAAATCCCACTTCTCGTGGACTGGCAGAATTGCCGCATTTAAGATGTTTATCTTACTCAAAATCCTATATCTTTTCAGAACGCTACCTATCCCACTACCGCGATCATATTTTAAAGATATATCTAAGATAATGAAAAACTTCATATGGTCGGGGAGGAAATCTAGATCCCCAATATCAATAGTACATACCTCCAGGAGACAAGGGGGGCTGGGAGTTCCCAACATAGAACTTTATTATTACTCATAATTTAGAATTTGACAATGCATGGTGGTCCAATAATGAGAAGAAAAGATGGGTCACCCTAGAGCAAAACATTGTACTTACACTTCTAAGAAATATACTATGTAGAAGGCTCTTAGGGCTCAAACCACCCAAAACAGAATACCCTACTGTACAGGCAACATTAAAGTCGTGGGAGTATTTCCTGACATTTCCTCCACTATATTCACAACCATTCAAACCACGCATACCTATTTCAGAAACCCAAAACATTGACAACTTGAATATTCATCATCTTGAAATTATAAGAATTCATTATTTGAATGACTTCTACTCTGGGGGGAAACGTACCTCATTACATGACATGCAACAGAAATATCACATACCCACAACTACAATGTTTGTTTGTCTTCGGGTGCTGTCTTTTTTAAGAACTACAAAAATTAAAATCCCAGAGCTGAACGCTAAGATACTCACCATGTTAAACGCAAAGGTACCGCAAAGAGGAGCAATTGTTCTATGGTACCAGAATCAAAACCACATGCAAATTTCCCCATTAACTAAATTTGCCAGGACTTGGTCAGTAGATCTAAATTCACAAATCACTGCAGAGCACCTAATTCTAGCAAATAAAATGGTTCTCAGTCTTTCTAAATGTTTTTCACATTTTTCAAAATTGTTACTAAATGGTGCACAACCCCCAAAAAACGTGCTTCTTATCAACCAAACTCGTCACCCCTATGTTGGCGGTGTCTAGCTACCACTGGTACCTTGTACCATATGGTATGGGATTGCCCATCTGTTTCTGCATTATGGAAAGAAACAGAAACATATATAAAGACACACCATATGACAAACTTCCATCTAACACCTAAATTAGCTGTCCTATCCTTGGGGCTTGAACAACTCTAGTAAACTTCCTATCTGCCACCTTCTTATGGCTACACGCCATGTGATTGTAAGTAACTGGAAATCACCTGAACCATTAATTTTCCAGCAAGTACTATCACTTTACAAAAGTAATATGATCATGGAAAACTACATCAGATGTAGAATCCCCAATAACTCAGCGGTATCAGGTTTAGAGGTGTATATCCTTGCTGATTAAGAAACAAATAACACACATTGGCCATTCTGGACACACTAACCACATCTCTACACTTTGAAGCAGGAGTAAATGGAACTTTATTTTTCCTTCTTTAGTTTGAAGTTTAGTTTAGAAGTTTTATATTGTAGAGTTAAGAGTTAGAGTTAAGAATAAGATTTTTCTATGAAGAAGCGACTTAATCTATTTTATAGCTTATTCACTAGAGGAAGGAATCCTCTTCTTTCTCTTCCTCTCTACCAGATATTTCAGATTTTCCAGACCAGACATGATGGAGACACTGTATTATTGTACATAATAAATCATACAGGTAGACAAAAGGACTCAGAGTGAGGCGGCTGTTTCCGCGTCAAACATGGCGGCACAACGCGGAGAAACCGCCGCATGGGCAGAGCGGTGGCTTCCGCATTGGAGGCGGCAGATTGCACGCAGGGCAAAGCAGCTGACATTGCGGCCGGACGCGGGGAAACCGCCGCTCGCTTGGAGAGCGGGGTGGCGGTCACCGCGCCTGAGTCAAGGGTTACATTGCAAGACATGTCTGGTGTACCTAGGA
Organism: Hyperolius riggenbachi; assembly: GCF_040937935.1. Lineage (NCBI taxonomy): Eukaryota > Metazoa > Chordata > Amphibia > Anura > Hyperoliidae > Hyperolius > Hyperolius riggenbachi. The sequence goes on from NC_090650.1 coordinate 179,111,778, forward strand.
CTGCTAGTCAACATAGGTTCAGAAGGACGCGCGTGCGCTGAGCGGCAGAGCTTATATGACAGCCAGAAAAGGGTCAGCTGACCAGGCGGGTCAGCTGACAATTTCACTACCTGCCATTGGTCCAGCACTTAGGGGAGGCGCTGGAGAGCGCTTTACTATATATACTGGGTGCTGGTCATTCTCTGGTTGTCTGCCGTTGCGATCACAACGTGGTAGCACTCAGACCTTGTCTGTATCTGTGTTCTAGCATAGTTTCCAAAGGTGTTGACATCAAGAAGTTCACACCTTAGCATTAGGAACATTGAATTGTATTATTTGTTATGACCTTCTGCCTGCCTGACTATTCCTCTGAACTCTGATCCTGTACCTTGCTATTTCTGATATCCTGTTGCCAACCTCTGCTCGTTCCTGGACTCTGTATTTGCCTCCTGATTCTGTACTGTGCCATTCTGATACTCCGTTGCCAAACCCTGTCTGTTCATTGGATTCCGTATCTGCCTCCTGAATCTGTACCTTATCTGTCTGTGTGTTAACGACCAGGCTTGCCGACCTCGACAACTGGCCTTACTGTTAGAGGCAGTTCCCAGACCTGTTTGTGACACCCTCCCTCTCGGGTGTCACTCACGCTCTGTCCTTCCTACTCTCTGCCTAGCTCCTCCCTCCAGGAGAGTCTAGGCCATAGGAAGGAACATACTTCTGGAGAAGTACTTAAAGTATACTGTTGCATCTAACACTCACTTGTTCTATCTGGTGTCCAGAGGTTAGTAGATATATCTGATTATCGGTGATAGTGCAGATGACCAATAATCGGGTATATTCTGTATTTCTGGTGAGACTGCAGTTCACCGGTAATCAGATCCTCTCTGTGTTACACCGATCGTTACAATATACTTATGTAGCTTTATCTTTGACAAGTATCACTGTTCAAGCTAATTTTCTCTATAGTCATTAGATATATATTGAGGTAATTTGATTGGTAGGTCTATGACCACTGCGCCAATCAATCAGAGTAACTGATGGGATTTGTGAATCCTCAACCAGCCGAGTATAAAAGGTAGTGGTTGGGATCTCATTAATCACGCAGTATGAGCAATAAGACATATCAAGGCTATTTGACGAGAGGTTTACTGCATATCTCTTCTCGAGTCTATTTAAAAATGTTAAAGGTACGATTACCTACGGGAATAATTGTATTTCATGTATATGTTTGGTGCTTCTCATGCAAAAGGTTTAT
>NC_090650.1:179120511-179140511 GCF_040937935.1 Hyperolius riggenbachi
CCCCCGTGCTGCGCGGACTATATATTATATATTTACGGGCTTCCCCCTCTTTGTCCCCCGTGCTGCCGCCTCTAATACACCTTAGATCGGCGGCAGCAGCAGAAGATAGGAACCAGTCACACCAGCGCATGACAGCCGCACGGGGGACTTTACGTGCTGGACGTGACCGATGATGTCACGTCCTCTATTCAAATTCACAGCGCGTCTGCCATGCGCCGGTGTGACTGCCTCCGTGTCCGATCTCCTGCCCGCCGCTGCTGATCTGAGGTGAGTTACAGGCGGCAGTACGGGGGACAACGAGGGAGGGGGGCGTTCTGGGCAATCTGAATTCACAGGTGGTTTCCCGTGAATTATTACACTGAGCAGCCTGTTCATTTTACTGACCGCCAGCTGCTTCTGCTGGTAACGTTGCGCTGTGTCTGGGGAGTGGTGACGTCACACGGGCAGATCATTGCAATGGAGGAAACACGTTGATAACGGCCGCGAAAAGATGTAAAAATGACACTTTTGTATTTGAAAGGAACGCTGAGCTCCTCTCTGGAAGCTGTACGCCCCCTATAGGGCAGGTCTGCTGACGAAATGGCCCACAAAATGCACTCAGATTGGCCGCAGTTGTGCCCTCAAAATGCACTCAGATTAACAGCAGATGAATTCAGATCTGCGGGCAATCTGACTGCATTTTGTGGGCACATCTGCGGGCAATCTGAGTGCATTTTGTGGGCACATCTGCGGGCAATCTGAATGCATTTTGTGGGCACATCTGCGGGCAATCTGAGTGCATTTTGTGGGCACATCTGCGGGCAATCTGAATGCATTTTGTGGGCACATCTGCGGGCAATCTGAATGCATCTTGTGGGCACAACTGCGGCCAATCTGAATGCATTTTGTGGGCACATCTGCGGCCAATCTGAATGTATTTTGTGGGTAAATCTGCAGCCAATCTTTGTGTATTTTGTGGGTAAATCTGCAGCCAATCTGAATGTATTTTGTGGGTAAATCTGCAGCCAATCTTTGTGTATTTTGTGAGTAAATCTGCAGCCAATCTGAATGTGTTTTGTGGGTAAATCTGCAGCCAATCTGAATGTATTTTGTGGGTAAATCTGCAGCCAATCTGTGTATTTTGTGGGTAAATCTGCAGCCAATCTGAATGTGTTTTGTGGGTAAATCTGCAGCCAATCTGAATGTATTTTGTGGGTAAATCTGCAGCCAATCTGTGTTCATTTTGTGGGTAAATCTGCAGCCAATGTTTGTGTATTTTGTGGGTAAATCTGCAGCCAATCTGAATGTATGTTGTGGGTAAATCTGCAGCCAATCTGTGTATTTTGTGGGTAAATCTGCGGCCAATCTGATTGCAGTTTGTGGGCAAATCTGCGGCCAATCTGAGTGCATTTTGTGGAGAATCTGCTGCCAATCTGGTTGTACTCTGTGGGGAATCTGCTATCACTCCAATAGCATTTTGTGGGGAATGTTTAGATTGTATCGGTCTGCCGGCCCTCCACCATGTGGTCTGAAAAAAATCGGCCCTCCATGCCCGCGAAGTTGGACAGCACTGATGTGCAGGATCTGCACATATACTTATCAATGCGGTGTAGTTGGGCACTGTGCATTGTATAATAAAAACACTGTTTTCATTTAATTATATCATTATGGTTGGGGTGTTAAAGAGAACCCGAGGTGGGTTTGAAGAATATTATCTGCATACAGAGGCTGGATCTGCCTATACAACCCAGCCTCTGTTGCTATCCCAAACCCCCCTAAGGTCCTCCTGCACTCTGCAATCCCTCATAAATCACAGCCACGCTGCTGACAAACAGCTTGTCAGAGCTGGCTGTGTTTATCTCTATAGTGTCAGTCTGCTGCTCTCCCCGCCTCCTGCAGAACTCCAGTCCCCGCCTGCATCCCTTCCCTCCCTGCTGATTGGATGGAAGGGAAGGGGGCAGGGACCGGAGCTATGCAGGAGGCGGGGGAGCAGCTGAGACTGACACTACAGATGTAAACAGAGCCTCACAGCACGGCTGTGATTTATGAGGGATTGCAGAGTGCAGGGGGACCTTAGTGGGGTTTGGGATAGCAACAGAGGCTGGGCTGTATAGGCAGATCCAGCCTCTGTATGCAGATAACATTCTTTAAACACACCTCGGGTTCTCTTTAATAGTTTATAATATTTAGTATAACCCGTGTAGTACTCTTGACCTTATTATTTGTCCTGTATCTATGCCTAATAGCAAGAGACTACACTGGTTCTAATTTGATCTTCTATCTCCCCATTTAGGGGATTTATATGCCATTGTAGCTTTCCTGTTTTATTCACAAAGAGACGGATGCAAGACCACTAGTGGAGGGACACAACAGCCATTTTGCTCCTTCAAAGCTTGCTCATGTGAAGTCCAGGCTAGTTGTGCAATCTGTTAGGGCCCCTGCTCCCACATCTTTGTGCCTACTTCCAACTTCATTTTTGCATGGACTCACATGTGTATATATGGTACTGCAGCATGTCACCAGAAGCTATATTATCTGTACATACTTTGGATTTTGCTTAGCTGAAATCCTTTGTGCTTGACTCGCCTGAATGTCCTAGGCTATGTAACACTAATCTTGGATGTTGCTGGCCTGGCATACCTCTGATGCCTGACATCTGATGTTCAGCAGCAACTTTTTTTGAAGTTCCTACAACAAGGCACCATTCACTTGTTCTTGCTCAATAGAATGCTGCTTGACCAGAATCTGAGAAGCGTGTCCATACAGCAGCGGTAGAAATGTCTGCATGCACAGTAATATAATCACAATGGTTACCTTCTGGATTGGAACACGGGGGGTAGGAGGCGCCCTAAGGGGTACTGTTAGCACGATACTTCCGTCGAAGACAGACAATTTTAAAGGTAGACCATAGGTCAGATCAATCAAACAATGGTTGGTACAGGTATGTACCCCTGATACAGAAAGTATCAGTGTCGGTTTATGTGGTTATTTAGTAGTATTAGCGGCAGATGGAACGATCCTACCTTAATGAGCAGTCATTTCATAGTAGTTGTGAAAAACAATCTTTATTGGAGCACTCAAATAATGACTACGCGTTCCGCGGTTCAGTACCGCTTCCTCAGGTCGTGTATCGTGCCTTAAAATAGAAAAGAGAAGACATGGCGCTAAATACAGGGGGCAGGCTCCCATTAGATAAAAACACACATAACAATATAAAATCCAATTATACAACACAATTAGGCAATTAAATCAGTGGGTGTATCCATAACACAAATAAAACCAAACGTTTCACAATATATATGATAGAAAAACTGTTATGTAAAAACACAAGTATCACTCACAGTATTCGTTGTGAGTGGTTACATGGTTATCACACATATGTATATATACACCCATATCAATGGATGGACACACAGTCATAAACATATGAATGTAAAAAGGTATAGGATTAATAGTAAGTGTATGTGGAAATATAGTGATGTAAATAGTGGGTGGGACTAAGCCCTCCAAGGACATGGGGGAGCTGTTCTAGGTCCAAAAGGCTGAGCATAGCACTACGCACTATAGTTGCAAGGCTCTGAGCAGATTGCAGCAGTAGTATCGCACTCCTAAATGCGGGGAAGCCTGTCTGTATGGAGGATATAAGAGGCTTACCTATAAGCAAGGTTCCCCAGATTCGGGCGCCAGTGAGCGCCGTCCTCCCCGCAGTAAGTTTAAATGTCTGAGACGTGGACACGTAGGGTGGAGGGGGCGTGGCTCGCGTCACCACCACGCGCATAGTCATGTGCGCGTGGCGTATGTCGTCACTCGCTGATACGCGAGGCTCCGACGTGTCTATGCGGAAGGCTAGGATAAGTTTGGATGCGTCTCAGGATGAGGCGCAGCGTGTGATGTAAAATCATTCTTCCGTAGTGACGCTTAGCCAGGAAGAGGGCAGGTGTCCGTTGGAATCTGTCTCCTAGGTGACGGAGGGAGAAATTGGTTCCCACCCATCTATATTAGCCGGCCAGGTAATTAAGAGACAGGGAGAAAGCCGTAGTGACTCCCTGTATGGCAATAGAGAAGGTAAAAAAGGAAAAGAATATATGTATAAAAAATATATGAGAACGCTGAAATCCGCTATAGCAAATGAGTCCAAAGGAAAAAATTGTTAAGAATGTTAAAAACAAACATATAGAAAATATAAAAAAATTGAAATATACAATTAGGAGAATTGAGTGTGATGTTATATAAAATAAAATATTATAATATTATATTATAAGGATGAATATATACAGATGCAGAGGTGGAATTACTATTTTTCCTAGTCCCACACAAATTGCTCTTCTTATTCTTTCTATTGTCCTACATTGAAACACCTTGACAATGGATAAGGTGCTCCCTGGAGGGGTGTTACAGCAACATTAATACTAGGGGTCCCCTGATGAAGCGGGGAGGGAGAGAGATGCATGGACTCACATGTGTATATATGGTACTGCAGCATGTCACCAGAAGCTATATTATCTGTACATACTTTGGATTTTGCTTAGCTGAAATCCTTTGTGCTTGACTCATCTGAATGTCCTAGACTATGTACAACTAATCTTGGATGTTGCTGGCCTGGCATACCTCTGATGCCTGACATCTGATGTTCAGCAGCCACTTTTTTTGAAGTTCCTACAACAAGGCACCATTCACTTGTTCTTGCTCAATAGAATGCTGCTTGACCAGAATCTGAGAAGCGTGTCCATACAGCAGCGGTAGAAATGTCTGCATGCATAGTAATATAATCACAATGGTTACCTTCTGGATTGTAGGTTAGCACACACATACAGCTAACATGTACATAGGCCCTACTTGAACTGCTTATGTCTGTAGAACTTAGGTAAATACATTTGTTACATGATTGTGTGTACATGGAGGTTTCTGCAACTTATGTTCCTGGCTGTTGCCTGCTTCACTATTGATGGACTGTCACTCGGGATAACCTGCTTTTTCTCTTGTATACACCACCCACATTCAAACTAACCAATACAATCTGTAACCATAATTTTGGGTTACAAGACAATTTAAATTGTCTACATAGATTGTAAGGCCAGAAACCCACCAGGAGCAATTTCTAATTGCTAGTTATTTGAAAAAGCTCTTGCTAATGCAATGCTATGGGGGTTTTTATAAACTCACATCACTCAAGTGGGATCACACCCATAGCAGTACATTTAGCAAGAGTTTTCAAAATGCAAAGCGCTCAGAAAATCGCTCCTAGTGGGTTTCTGGCCTTACAGTGATTTATTGAGAGGTACAGACTAACCAGCAAGCTCATGGTGACCCAGAACTCATTGGAGTGTGTAAGGGACTACAATGGTCCTAAAAGCCCCCTTACTAAGATGTTAAGAAAAACAAAAATTTGCTTTCCTAAAACAGAAAGAATTTGCGATAATTCAGGTTGGAGTGAGCTCGAGATGTCTCCCAGAGCACCACTGCTGAATATATGCAAATTAACCATTGTACCCTTAGAAGCTAAACACACCTCCAGGACCGCTGGAATGCAATGATGTGTCAGCTTGTTAAATTGTACAGAGCCATAATAATCCAACATGCATACAGACTGTTTCGGATTGTTTGATCCTCATCAGTGCATGGCATGGATTAATTTGGCTCTATGGAGTGATTTATTGAAGGGGGAAAGAGAAGGTTAACTCTCCTTGAAATGCCATCTAAAGTAGAAACCACATCAAATGCTGCAATTCATTTGTGTTCCACTTAGAAATGTTGATAGGTAAATAACTCCTAAACTAAAAAAGGATTTGTTTGTTTTGTTTTTGTCTCTCTTTTATTAGGTCTCAACTCAGAGAGAAGTTGTTGCCAGAGTAATTCAACATATTTGTGAAAAGAAGAAAAAAAATGTTATTGCTTTTGGTTATGGCTTGGTTGATGAAACAAACTCCGAGAGAGTCGCGTTCACTCCAAATATTTGCAGTTATTTTCCTAATCCGACAACAACTACTTTGAGTACTAGCCTTCTCTGGGAAACTCTTCTTAGTAGGGTAGGTGATGAGGTCATGATGCATTTGCTTAGAGACTGTTCTTTGTTTGCACTTGTGCCTACCAATTGCTACTACCAGATAAGTGGTTTTCCAGCGTACTGTCTTTCCACTGAATGTACTGTTCCAGCTGCATGGCTTAAACAAAGTTCATCACTGCATGAAAGCAATATTTTAGCTCAGTGTGTTCAGGAAAGCACTACGATTTCTAAAGCATATTCTCTTGGAAAAAAGACTTGGATGAAAAACACCACAAGAAAAGTAAAACCTGTGCTGTTATCTCTACATAGGTGCAGTAAAAGAAAACTAAAATACAGTAACACTCTAACCAGTCATTCAGATGATGCTGCTGTCAAACAAAAGTGTTTAAAAAGGACATCAGATCTCGAGATATGTAATATTGCAATTAAAAAGTGTAGATCGGGACTGTCAAACAAGAAATTGATTAGTTTTCAAAAGCAAATTGCTAAGCCCCCTACTTCATTTGAAAGCTCAGCTACTCACAATATATCATTAATTACTACTTCAGAAAGTTGCAACATTTTGGAACATAATGGAGCTCCATTATATGAATTCCAATGCAGACAGTTTGTTGACTCAAGTTTAGAAATCGGCACTACATATGCTGATGTTCTAAAGAACCCTACCTCACCAGGTTTAGTCTCTGCACCTTCATATGTAACTTCACCTTCAAGTATTTACATTGATTTTAGTAAAATGTTGTATTCCAGACAAAATTTGAAGGAAGGTTTTCTGAAGACCTTTTTGTTGAGCAAATTGGAAGCAAACTCACGAGGCAGTATTAATCTAATTGAAACAATATTTATGAACAAAAGTCTATGTGGAGAGAGTCCACGCATGGAACAATTTTCTCAAAGTAGCAAGAAGAAACTTCCAAATCGTTACTGGCAAATGAGACCCTTTTTTCAAGAATTAATACAAAACCACAAAAAGTGTCCTTATTTATCTCTTTTAAAAAAATATTGTCCAGTTTTTGGAAGCGGTGAGACACTTAACAGGCATGGCATACTAAACAAACAGGAAATACATTCACCTGAGGTCAAAAGTGATCAGACAAAAGAAATTAATACTTTAAGAATAGACCATCAAAGAACTGATACTGCCACATCTCCATTGAAATGTTTTAATGTTTCAAAAGGAAGACCGAAAAGAAAATCTAAAGATGAATTGGACTTGTTGTATTACCTTAAAAAGCACAACAGTGCTTGGCAAGTTTATACATTTGTCAGGGAATGCTTGCATAGAGTAGTACCTGAAATATTATGGGGCTCCAGTCACAATAAATGTCGCTTTTTGAAAAATGTGAAAAGGTTGATTCACTCTGCCAAATCTGAAAAAATGTGTTTGTCAGCATTAATCTGGAAGATAAGACTTAAAGACTGTTCTTGGTTAAATCTGAAAAAAAGTAAGTATTTTTTCTCTTAATGGTTTCTATTTTCCCTGTAGGTTAGAATTTTTCATCTTTAGTTTTCTTTTTCATATGTATGACTAAATAGGTTCATGTTAGTCATTTCATATGTGCCATGCCTGTTTGTGCTGAAAGAATTCATTCTAGCGGAACTCCACTCACATTTTAAATAATTTATTTTAGTTCTGAGCAGAATGTGAAATTGTTAGAATTTCTGTCAGGTTTTGTTGTTTTTGTGTTTTCTTTTCTTTCTTTTTTTTTCTTATTTTTTTTTTTTCAAAAATCAATTTTTATTGAATTTTTTAAAACAAACAAAATGATTACAGTATGTAGCATAGGTACAGGCTATATAAATGTATTTGTATCGGCATAACATCAGCCAACGAACACAATGTAGCAAACACCTGTAGGGATCTTGTGTAGCATGTACACTGTTTACGGAATCTTGTATCTGGATGTAAACAGATACCCATCCAGAGAAACATATGGGCAAGGAGGGAAGGTCCAGGAATAGATATATGAGGGGGACGGTAGCAGGGGGTAACTTGGGGAGTGCATGTTGGGGTAGGGTGGGAAGCAGGGGAGGGGGAGGATGAGGGTCAAAGGAGAGGAGGGCTATCACCAATGCTTATTTCTATGTTGATAGGGATGTTATACATTTACAGTCACTACACAGTGTCTTATGGCCCATACTCACGGGCAACTTTTCTTCACTGTCGCGTGTGCGCGACAGTTCGACGACAGCTCGTCACCACGTCCCTCCGCGTACACACGCGGAAGAGGGATCAGCGGTGCGACGGAAGCTGTCGCCAACGTTCCTCCTCCCCCCGCCGGAAGCTCCGTGGTCTCTGTAGAGGTTGCTGTCGCTAGTCCGCATACACACGCGGACTAGCGACAGTTGCGGCGAAGTTGCGGCGGCAACTGTCGCCGGACGATTGACCGCGCCAATCGTCTGGCGACAGCAGCGACGAGCGACGGTTCGGGGTGCGCACCCGTGTTGCGCCTCATACTCACGAGCGACCTGTCGCCGCAACAACGGCGACAATTGTAGCCCGTGTGTATGGGCCATTAGAATTGTACAGACTACATCACACTAAGACATATCAAGGTTTTACAAGGGTAAGGCCATAAATGTTTTAAAGGAGTCTGAATCACAAAAGTCAATCCATATACACCATCTCTGTGAAGACCCCAGATTTGTCTTGAGCTGTTAGCATCAACCGTCCATTCTTTTAAGATGGTTGATCTGCACAACCAATTCAGATTTGGACGGAGGGATGTTTTGCCTCCATTTCCTAGCAAGTAATAATTGGGCGCCTATAAGAATAAATCTGAATAATAATTTTTTGGCATTGGCAATAGAACCTGGAATAGCAGATGAGAGCTATTTCCGGGCTGCAAGGCATTGGGTAGAAGTACAGGTAGTTGTGCAGATCAAAGACATCCTTCCAGAAGGGGCGGATATGTTTGCATTTCCACCATATATGGAAGTAGTCCCCAATTTCAGAATCACATCTCCAGCGGATATTGGAACTTAGAGGTTGGATTTTAGCTAATCTGGCTGGGTCTTTGTACCATCTGCATAAGATCTTGAAGTATATCTCCTGAGTTTCAACAGAGGGGGACATTTTGTGAGCTAATGTAAATATTTTGTCCCATTCCTCATCATCTAACACCTGGCCGAGATCAGAATGTCACCTGTCTTGTATTTTTTGTAAACATTTAGCCCCTGAGGAGACATTAAGAATGGAGTATACTTGGGCCAACATATGTGAAGGTTTGTCCTGCATATAGCAGAGTTGCTCAAACGGTAATAGGTCTCTGTGTATTTTAGATTTAAGAACAAGGGAAAGGTATAAACTTTTGAGCTGTGAGATTGTGAACCAACCAATTTTCCAGGGAGACCCATTGTTTTTGCTGTCTACCATAGAACCAGTCTAAGACCAGTATTAATTGTGCTGCCTCATGGTATTTACGAATGTCAGACCCAGCCCCCCTTCATCTTTAGGTCTATGGAGTAGTTTGCGATTGGTTCTTGGTTTCCTATCGTTCCAGATAAAGTTGCTAATCTTAGAGTTCACTAGCTTCAAAAAGGGGTGAGGCAGAGAAATGGGAATGGCCTGCAGCACGTATAGCAAACAAGGTAAAATGTCCATTTTTATGACATTGACCCTGCCTAGCCAAGACAAGTGTAGTTTGTCCCATGTTTGGAGGTCTAGATAGATTTTGTTTAGGAGCGGTGGGAAATTTAAATTAAATAGCTTAGACCTCACATTGGAAATCCATAGAAGAAATTCCTATCTCCCAACTACAGGCTACAGTGAGTAGTAATTTAAAAATAGAATCAAATATAAGGTTAAGATTAAATAAAAACTCAACCTACTTCCAAGTGCCACATTCTTACTGGAATACTCACCTATAAGGCACCAATCGGTCCACTGGGTCATTTACTGTGAATTAAAGGTTCGGGAAAAGTGGGCACTACTATCTTGCATTTATGTGATGATTAAGACTCTCTATTAACATACTATTAGCACTGGCGTGCTAAAAGAGGACCAGTTTTGACTGCCCTGGCTGCAATTACACAATTCTCCCCTGCATCCTGCCCAGAAGTGACCATGTAAAAGAATGCAGAAGAAGATAGTCACCTATTATCCAGTTTTACATTCTCATTATAAGTAAAACATTGTATACGCGACTGTACCTTCTACGCCCACACATAACTGCAACGTTTTAGATTGAGAATTTTAGAAGAGATTCATATCTGAGATTCTTTAATATATGCCCATATATAGAACTCATTTATAGATTGTGTTTAGTTTGCTTCACTCTTCATATGTGCTTTATTTTCATGTTGAAGAGTAGGCTATGTTATGGTTCAGGCAGTTTAACCGCTTGCCGACCGCCCACAGCCGATGGGCGGCGGCAAAGTGGACGCCGAAAGGACCGCAATACGCCCATGGGCGTTGCGTCCTTTCGGCAGGCACGGGGAGCAATCGCGTCAATGGTGACGCGCGCTTCCCCCGGCAACTGGCTCCGGCCACCCACGACAACAACCCGCCAGCCGTTCAAGGGCTCCGACGGGTTATTAACCCCACGATCGCTGCATGCAAAGCGTATAATACGCTTTGTAATGTATACAAAGCGTATTATACAGGCTGCCTCCTGCCCTGGTGGTCCCAGTGTCCGAGGGACCACCAGGGCAGGCTGCAGCCACCCTAGTCTGCATCCAAACACACTGATCTGCACCCCCCCCCCCTGCTCCTTGATCGCCCACAGCACCCCTCAGACCCCCCCCTGGCCACCCCCCAGACCACTGTTTGCACCCAATCACCCCCCTAATCACCCATCAATCACTCCCTGTTACTATCTGTCAACGCTATTTTTTATGCCCTAAACTGCCCCTGGGGGCTTTTGATCACCCCCCCCCCCCGTGTACTGTATGCATCTATCCCCCCTATAATAACCCACTGCTCACCTGTCAATCACCACCTGTCACTGCCACCCATCAATCAGCCCCTAACCTGCCCCTTGCGGGCAATCTGATCACCCACCCACACCATCAGATCGCCCGCAGACCTGCCGTCAGATCACCTCCCAAGTGCATTGTTTACATCTGTTCTCTCCTCTAAACCCCCACTAATTACCCATCAATCACCCCGTCACCACCTGTCACTGCTACCCATCAGATCAGACCCCCTATCTGGCCCTAGGGCACACAATCACCCGCCCACACCCTCAGAACACCCTCAGACCCCAGCCCTTATCACCTTGCTTGCATCTATTCCCTCCTCTAATCACACCTTAAGACACCCATCAATCACCACATGTCACCCCCTTACACTCCTATCCATCAGATCAGGCCCAATACAACCTGACATCTAAGAGGCCACCCTGCTTATGACCGGTTCCACAAAATTCACCCCCTCATAGACCACCCGTCATCAAAATTTGCAAATGACAGTTTTTTTTATTACACACAATTGTCCATTTACAGAGATATGTCTCCCACCTAGCATGAAGATTTTATTTTTTTGTCACAAGTTAGCGGAAATTGATTTTTTTTTTCCACAACGTGTCATTTTCCACTAACTTGTGCCAAAAAAATAAAAACTTCTATGAACTCACCATACTACTAACGGAATACCTTGAGGTGTCTTCTTAAATGGGGTCACTTGTGGGGTTCCTACACTGCCCTGGCATTTTAAGGGCCCTAAACCGTGAGGAGTAGTCTAGAAACCAAATGCCACAAAATGACCTGTGAATAGGACGTTGGGCCCCTTAGCGCACCTAGGCTGCAAAAAAGTGCCACACATGTGGTATCGCCGTACTCAGGAGAAGTAGTATAATGTGTTTTGGGGTGTATTTTTACATATACCCATGCTGGGAGGGAGAAATAGCTCTGTAAATAGACAATTGTGTGTAACAAAAATCAAAAAATTGTACAGAGATATTTCTCCCACCCAGCATGGGTATATGTAAAAATACACCACAAAACACATTATAGTACTTCTCCTGAGTACGGCGGTACCACGTGTGGCACTTTTTTGCAGCCTAACTGCGATAAGGTCCCTAAAGTCTAATGAGCACCTTTAGGCTTTACAGGGGAGCTTTCAAAATGCCAGGACAGTAAACACACCCCACAAATGACCCCATTTTGGAAAGTAGACACTTCAAGGTATGCAGAAAGGGGCATGGTCAGTCCGTGGCAAATTTCAATTTTTATTTTTTTTTGTCACAAGTTAGCAGAAATGGAAACTTTTTTTTTTTTGTCTCAAAGTGTCATTTTCCGCTAACTTGTGACAAAAAATAAAATCTTCTATGAACTCACCATGCCTCTCCGTGAATACTTTGGGATGTCTTCTTTCCAAAATGGGGTCATTTGGGGGGTATTTATACTATCCTGGAATTTTAGCACCTCATGAAACATGACAGGTGGTCAGAAAAGTCAGAGATGCTTCACCATGGGAAAATTCACTTTTTGCACCATAGTTAGTAAATGCTATAACTTTTACCCAAACCAATATACACTGAATGTTTTTTTTTTCTTTTATCAAAGACATGTAGCACAATAAATTTGGACAAAAATGTATACAGAAATTTTACTTTATTTGACAAATTTTATCACAGAAAGTTAAAAAAAAATCATTGTTTTGACAAAATTCATGTCTGTTTTGATGAATATAATAAAAACTAAAAATCGCAGCAGCAATCAAATAGCACCAAAAGTAAGCTGTATTAGTGACAAGAAAAGGAGGGAAAATTCATTTAGATAGTAGGTTGTATGACCGAGCAATAAACCGTTAAAGCTGCAGTGGTCTGAATGGGAAAAAAAGGCTCTGGTCCTTAAGGGGTAGAAAGACTGTGGTCCTCAAGTGGTTAAGGCTCTTTTACTATTAATTCATATAGAACAACCCACACAATTGAAAAAAAACAGGTTATGCTGTATTTGTTTGTGTTAAGTTGATCTCTGTATTAGATATTTTCCTCACTCTGTATACTCACCATATCTTATCAAGCATGTAATACAAATGAACAACTATGTTTGTTATTTCTGTTTTTAAAATTCACAAAAAAAAAAAAAGTTAAATACCTTAGAGAGGTCTGCTGGGATCATAATACCTATGTATTTGATGGCCTCTTCCTGCCATCTAAAAGGGAGGGAAGCCTTATGCTGGGAATACACGTTTAGTTTTTGCCTTCGTGTAAACCTTCGTTTCGATTGTGCCTTTTGTCCTTTTCGATCCCGAAATAATCGATCGTACGGTTAATATCACCACCCACGGTTTCGTTCTTTTTTTCGATTCTGATGGTTTCGTTTTTCCAATGATCGAAGGCTGCAAAGAAACGAAACGTAGTACAGGGACGGACGGCATAAGCAAATATATAATCGATCTGAACAGCCATCAAGCCTACCAATGGTTCGATTAGATGGATAAAGAGAGATAATATCAAACATGTTCGATCACTAGTCGTTCGTTTTTGGGGTCTATTATTCGAAACTATAATGAGATTATGACTATTTTCACATACGTTTTCAACACTCGATTCGTTTACCGAACGAATCGAAGGCAAAAACGAAACGTGTATTCCCAGCATTAGGGCTGTTTGCTAAAGAGGGTGGGAGGAATATATTTAGTACTTCCGTTTTGGAGAGGTTAATTTTGAAATTGCTTAGATTACCGAACTTCTCGGCCTCTTTGAGAAAATTAGGGAGAGAGATAAGAGGAGATGACACATAAAGGAGGAGGTCGTCTGCGAATAGTGAAAGCTTGGCTTCTCGCTCACCAACCCGGATTCCTGAGATGTTTGGATTGGCTCTTAGGGTATTAGCAAATTGTTCCATACAGACAATATAAAGCAGAGGGGACAGGGGGCATCCCTGTCTCGTTCCGTTTCCAATTTGGAAGGCGTCCAACATGATCCCATGTACACAAATGCGTGCTGAGGGGGAGCTATATAGTCCCATAATCTTTTGCAAAAGCATGGGGCCGATGCCTATTTGGATAAGCAATTCTCGCATAAACTCCCAATGGATCCTGTCGAATGCCTTCTCGGCATTTACAGAAAGGATGCACATAGAGGTATTACAGGTTTGGGCCCTATGAATCAGTGAAATTGTCTTTAGAGTATTATCTCTGGCTTCTCTTAATGGTGTGAACCCAACCTGGTCGGTATGTATAATATGGGGCAGTGAATCTTTAAAGGGGAACTAAGTAAGAGGTATACGGAGGATGCCATATTTATTTCCTTTTAATCAATACCAGTTGCCTGGCAGCCCTGCAGGTCTATTTCTCGGCAGTAGTATCTGAATAACACCAGAAACAAGCATGCAGCTAGTCTTGTCAGATCTGACTTTAAAGTCTGAAACACCTGATCTGCTGCATGCTTGTTCAGGGGCTATGGCTAATAGTATTAGAGGAAGAGGATCAGCAGGGCTGCCAGGCAGCTGGTATTGCTTAAAAGGAAATAAACATGGCAGCCTCCATATACCTCTCTCTTCAGCTCCCCTTTAAGTCTGTCAGCAATAATTTTGGAATATAGTTTTACGTCCAGGTTGATGAGCGAGATAGGGCGATAACAACTGCAAGAATTTCGGTTTTTGCCCGGTTTGGGGATGACTGCTATGTGAGCTTGGAGTGTCTGTTTAGAGAAGGGGGTGTCCTCTGAAACCGAATTAAAGGCTAAGGCGAGTAGGGGGGCAAGTTCCTTAAAAAATGTCTTATAGAAGGAACCTGTGAAACCGTCTGGGCCCGGGCCTTTGTTAGCTTTTAAGGTGCTTATCCCAGAAAGTATTTAAGCCTCAGAAAAGTCCTCCTCAAGTTATTTAATTTCGTCAGCATAGAGGGTGGGCAATTTAGTTTCCGAAATGTATCGGTGGGTCTACATGAAAAGGGCGCCGGTAAAAAAGGGCGCTTGGTGGAGCCCATATATACCAACTTCGGCTACAAAAAAGGCGCCTGGTGTAGCCCATATAAACTTCGGCTACAAAAAAGGCGCCTGGTGTAGCCCATATAAAAACTTTGGCTACAAAAAAGGCGCCTGGTGTAGCCCATATAAAAACTTCGGCTACAAAAAAACTCCGGGATGTGTAAATTACTATTCCCCCTCCAGGGCGCCATGGATAGTGGGGGAATGAAATAATTCGGCTTATAGTGCTTGTAGCCCATATAAAAACATAGGCTACAAAAAAACTCCGGGATGTGTAAATTACTATTCCCCCTCCAGGCCGCCATGGATAGTGGGGGAATGAAATAATTCGGCTTCCAGCACTTGTAGCCCATATAAAAACATAGGCTACAAAAAAAGGCAATAATATGGGCTACAAAGGGGCACCTTGCTGTAGCCGAAAAAAATATGGGCTACAAAGGGGCGCCCTAGTGTAGCCGAAAACCTTGTAGGCGAAAAAAATATGGGCTACAAAGGGGAGCCCGCTTGTAGCCTATATCAAAACTCGGGCGCCCTTTTCTACACCTTGTAGCCCATATTTCCAGAAATAACATTGATGTCTATGGCGGCGCCCTTTTCATACAGGCAGCTCGGGCGCCCTTTTCAACCGATCCCGTATCGGTTAATTTTGTTTCTTAGAGCTGGATGATCCAGGTGTTTGAATTTGCCTGGGAGATTATAGAGAGAATGCTAATATTGTCTAGTGTTCTCCCCAGAGCCCTTCAGCTGGGTGGAGCGCCCACCTGACCCTGCCCTCCCGCCCGGCTGCCGTTTGCCCTGGTCTGTGGCAGAATTACTGCACTTTCTCCTCTTGAATCATTACAGCGAGCAGAGCATCGGCTGTGTCTGTGCAGCCAGCTTGCTGTTATTCAGGGAGATATCTCCGCCCTCTTCCCCAGCTCCCTTCGTAGTGTAGAGGGGCGGGGAAAGCTCCTGTGAAGTTGCACACAGGACACTGAGGACAGTCAGATACACTTACACCGCGGGACGCCTGTCTCAATTCATTCCACCGGCAAGTCTCCTGTCATAATGGGGGAGGGGGGCTGTCTCGAAGCCGTTGCAGACAGCATTAGATTAGCTTCACACACTTGTACAGTACTGTCCTCACGAATGACTAACTAATGTTTAAACAGATGTAGAGAGGAGAGCTGTAACATTGCAGGAGATTTCTGCTGAGAGATTATAAAAAGGTGGCATTTCTGGCCTTATTTCTAGAAAATAAAAAAGCAGTTTAGCTGTAATCTTAGCTAAACTTGGAAAATACTTGTGGTTAATGCAGTTTAAACTTCAGAGCACTTTATTCAGCAGCCTCCATGATTGTCCCTCTTAAAGGGAACCTAAACGGAATGGGGGGGTAAAGAGTTTCACTTAACTGGGCCTATTACCAGCCCCCTGCAGCAGTCCTGTGCCCTCGGGGGCCGTTTTGGAATCGTCCGGTCCCCCGCTGTCTCGTTTTTGACGACTCACCAGTCGGCCAGCCGCCATACGTATTAGTGGAGGCATTCCCTACAGCAATTAGCGCTGTTGCATACATACGCACGCGTAGATATATGGCAACGCGTATTTTTGTACGTGTTGCGGTCCGTAACAGCGCTAATTGCAAAAGGGAATGCGTCCAATAATACGCATGGCGGGCGGCCGACTTGTGAGTCGTCAAAAATGAAACTAAGTGACAGCGGGGAACCGGAGGATTCCAGAGCGGCTCCAAGGGCACAGGACTGCTGCAGGGGGCTGGTAGTAGCCCCAGGTAAGTGAAACTCTTTACCCCCCATTCAGTTAAAGAGACTCCGTAACAAAAATTGCATCCTGTTTTTTTATCATCCTACAAGTTCCAAAAGCTATTCTAATGTGTTCTGGCTTATGGCAGCACTTTCTACCAGGGCTGTGGAGTCGGTCCAAAAATCCACCGACTCCGACTCCACGACTCCGACTCCTCTCATTTGCATATTACAATTTTGTTGATTAAAAGTATGTAACATGAAATTTGTCTCTTAACTGCCAACGCTTAGGAATTTTACAAGACAACTGAAGTGAGAAGGATATGTAGACAACTATATTTATTCCCTTTAGACTAAAACTAGTCCTTGGTAAGAGTACTTGTAAAAGCTACAAACCGGAACAAAGAACATCTATCAGGCCCTAGGCAATGTAAGTGTGGGTATATGTAAGAATGATGTGCAGGTACTCTGCAGGGGAATGAGGAGATTGTAAACAGACAACACCTCTGTGTTTAATGTGCACAGCATTCTCAGTTGATTCCCTGCAGCTCTGTGGGGAGTGCATATGTAGAGTATAGTACTACTGTGTAACAAAGTAAACCTGAGACAGATGAAATTAAAGTTTTATACATACCTGGGGCTTCCTCCAGCCGCCTTCAGGATAATCAGTCCCTCGTTGTCCTCCTCCACCACCTGGATCTTCTGCTATGAGTCCAGGTACTTGAGCCAGTCAGGCGTAGTGCGCATGCACACACTCCGCCGCCAAGAGCATACTACACCTGTGCAGCACTATTGCGCAGGTGCAGAATGTTCCTGGCTGTGGGAGCGGCATGCGGCCGGACAGCGCTGACTGGCTGAATTACCAGGACTCATAGCAGAAGATCCGGGTGGTGGAGGACAGCAAGGGACTGATTAGCCTAAAGGGGGCTGGAGGAAGCCCCAGGTATGTATAAAACTTTTCTTTTCATCCGTCTCAGTTACCCTTTAATTTGTAGTCACCAAACCAAATTTTAATAACATATCACATTATTTGATTTCATCAGCAAAGGGAGTGCATACATTTGCATAAATCAGCATCAATGCAGAATTATTTCCATCTCGTTGACCATCTCTATTAGTGACACAGCTACACATCAGGCTTTATTCTTACAGCATAGATGTTATTTAGTATATATGTTACGGCCAGAACCCGAAGTTTGGCCAGAACTAGAAGTGGCCGGCCACTTCGGGTTCTGGCCGGCCAATGCGCGAACTGGCCGCTGCGCTGCGGCCAATGTGAGAAATGAAACAATTCCTGTAAGGTTTAATGTGATGTTGTGGCCGCAGCGCAGCGGGGGGCAAAAAATGTATCACACATCTTTACTTTATTCAATGGCATTAAGCCGCCCGGCTTTTTCCTCTGCCTCTCTCTCCTCCCCCCCCCCCCCCGCCTCTCTCTCCCCCCTTCTCTTATGGGCACAGCCGGGCGGGGACACGCGTGTCCAGGAGAGTCGTTCCTCGCGGCAGGAGAGCAGAGCGGGGGAGGCTGCAGACATTGCTTCTGCCAGCACCCGCTCTGCAAGAACGGCAGGATTCCCCTGCCGCGACGAACGACTCCGGAGGGACACGCGTGTCCCCGCCCGGCTGTGCCCATAAAGAGAAGGAGAGAGAGAGGCGGGGGGGGGGGGGGGGAGGAGAGAGAGGCAGAGGAAAAAGCCGGGCGGCTTAATGCCATTGAATAAAGTAAAGATGTGTGATACATTTTTTGCCCCCCGCTGCGCTGCGGCCACAACATCACATTAAACCTTACAGGAATTGTTTCATTTCTCACATTGGCCGCAGCGCAGCGGCCAGTTCGCGCATTGGCCGGCCAGAACCCGAAGTGGCCGGCCACTTCTAGTTCTGGCCAAACTTCGGGTTCTGGCCGTAACATATATAAGAGATTCCTGTGTACACATCATATATACAGTCACAATCGGATATGTATATCTATAACTAATTTTGATTGGTTTATTTCATTTTTGTGGACTAAGCACAGCTATTACTGTATATATACTGTATGTATACATTATTTTTAATGACTATTATCTGAGAAATAGAACATTTTATCATATTTTCTATTTTAATTAGTTACAATTTCATTAGGAGTCGGAGTCGGTGCATTTTTTCCCGACTCCGACTCCAGGCACCCAAAATTGCCCGACTCCACGACTCCGACTCCGACTCCACAGCCCTGCTTTCTACTATCACAGTCTCTGTAATAAATCAATGTATCTTTCCCCTGTCAGACTTGTCAGCCTGTGTCTGGAAGGCTGCCAAGTTCTTCAGTGTTGTGGTTCTGCTATGAACTCCCCCTGCCAGGCCCCTCTATGCACACTGCCTGTGTATTATTTAGATCAGGGCAGCTTCTCTCTTCTCTCTTATCTTTTACAAGCTGGATAAATCGTCCGCTGAGCTGGCTGGGCTTTCACATACTGAGGAATTACAAACAAGGGCAGAGCTGTTTGCAGGAAGAAAGGAGCAGCCTGAAACTTCAGTGCATGAGAGCTGAAGGGGGAAAGAAACACACAAATGATCTCTTGAGATTCAAAAGGAAGGGTGTATACAGCCTGCTTGTGTATGGATGTATTTTCTATGTGTGGACATACTGTACATCAACCTACTTCCTGCTTTGGTGGCCATTTTGTTTGATTATAAACAAACTGTTTTTAACCACTTTTAATGCGGCGAGGAGCGGTGAAATTGTTACAGAGGGTAATAGGAAATGTCCCCTAACGCACTGGTATGTTTACTTTTGTGCGATTTTAACAATACAGATTCTCTTTAAGATTCCCTTTAAAGTAAGTGTGTGTGCACGCAAGTGCGGTGTGCATGTGTGAGAGAGCATGGTATGTGTGTGTGTTTTATCCTGGGCTGTCCATAATCCAGTAGTACCTATCATTTCCCCCCCCAGGCAACCAGTGGTGTGATTCCGCACCCTGGGCTCGATTCACAAAAGTGTGATAACAGCTATCATGTGATCTGCCGGCGCGCCGAGGTTTGCGCGCGTACACCATTACTCCGCATGGTTAAGGAAGGTTTGCGTGCGTTTGGCCGCATGAAACACGCAGCCGATTGCGCGCAAACCTTCCTTTATCATGGGGAGTAATGGTGTACGAGCGCAAACCTCGGCTCGCCGGCAGATCACGTGATAGCTGCTATGAGAGCAGTTATCACACTTTAGTGTATCAACCCCCCAGTCTGACCCTACCCTACTTTTTCATGCCACCCGGCTGGAAAAATATTCTGGGGAGAACACTGTTGTCTAAAAGTCTCTGCTATTTCAGAGGGTTTATGTTGGGGAGTACCTGTATGTGAGGAAATGGAGGGGACAAAGGTAGTGTACTTTCTTGGGTGTAAATAACTGGCCAGGACGGTTCCACA